>NW_022985550.1:1404092-1430104 GCF_010093815.1 Pseudovirgaria hyperparasitica
TGTATGTCTGTGTATGTCTGTGTATGTCTGTGTATGTCTGTGTATGTCTGTGTATGTCTGTGTATGTCTGTGTATGTCTGTGTATGTCTGTGTATCTAATATACCTCAGACAGTGCCTAATTCCCATAGATCCTGGCGGATCAGCATCCTGGGCAGGGCAACATGGATTGTCACTGCGGGGGAGAATGCATGATTGACAGATCATACAGTAGTTTGCGGAGAGCAAAGAAGAGAAGCAAGGACGGTCGAGCTTGCGTGAACTTCAAGGAAAGAAAATCAATCAATCAGTCGATCAATTCATCGCAAAAGTAGGCAGGAAATTGTTTGTATTGTTAATTCATTCATTTCAATACAGCAGACAAGGCGATTTATTTTTGAGTAAAAGGCATCGCAAGTCGTTCAATTTTTTTTGGTGTCCTACTACGCAATTCCTAGAAATAAAAAAATTGCGCTTCCTCCACCACTCCCATGATTAGAGAAAGAGTTCAGCCCAGATGTTTCGTAAACAGAAGAATTACCCCCCCAAAAAAACACCGACGCCTCCTCCCAGACCGAGAGTACTTGTACTACTTTCCATCTCGCTACTTCCTTTTCAGCGCAGCGGATGTGGAAAGAACATTTCGCCCCAGGCCGTTTTTTTAGCTATTCCAAGCGCGCCTTAAAAAAATTGACACCTGAGCCGCCTGCCATAATGTATATGTCCCTCCAAAGTGGCACCCGAAAGAAAACCTTTCACCCAAATATCGATAATAATTCAAAAAATAGCTGTTGAAGATACATGTCGGGTGTTGTTACAAGCCGTGCATATAGTCGTGAATATTCGTTTCAGATCGTTTTTAGTGCGCCCCGATATGTGTGAATATCGTAATATTAGTAACAACACTAGAGAGACGGTGACGCTCAACTGGCCAAGACTTTCGTCCAGTCCATCTCGCCGTATGCGTGCTCAGTCGGCATCATGGTGTTCTCTTGTGCAAAGCTCGCAAATGTCTCTCCACCAACAGCATCCAGGTTGAGCAGACTGTCAAACTCGATGTCTTCGAGCTCGTTGCCGAGGCCGGTGAAGATGTCCTGGCACATCATCTGCTGCGTGGGATTCAGCATGTTCGGTGTGAATGTGCCAGTGCCGGTGCCGGTGCCAAAATCCTTGTAGTCTTTCATCATCTGCATGCCAGCCGGCTGCAAAGTGTCGTGCTCACTACCGTCGGTGCTGGGGGGCGTGGAAGCGAGGAAGGATTCGAGACGGCGCGCGACTTCTTCGTCGGAGGTGTTGAGATCGGCACCTTGAGAAAGCATATTAGGATTGATGCCCTGTTTGCCGAGCATTTCGTTGTCGGAGTCAGGGGGTGGAGTGAGGTTTGTGCCTGGTGTTGCTTGGGCGTCAGAGAACCGCACAGTTGGTTGGTCGAGACTGCGGCCGGCGTTGACCAAGTCTTCGACGGTAATGAAGCGCTTGAGCGTCGGACGCTGCTGTGCTGGTGTGCCGTTTCGACTGGTTGGCTGCATCGTGGGTAGCTGGATACCAGCTTTGCGAATAGCAGCCTCGAGGAAGGCTACGGAATAATCTGCTGCTGCATACAATTCACGAAGCTTGCCCATCACCTGCATGCATTGAGTAAAGCCGCGTAGGCTGGCACGTCGAGTCTCCTCGTCGGTTGACTTGATATCAAGCAAATGAATGATGATAGCAGGCAAAAGACAAGTGACACCGGTGGTGGGCAGATACTTGATCAGATCTCGCTGGTCGAGTTGCGAAGCAATTGAAGTAAGGGCTGTCGCAGATTGTCGCACTTTGAGCTTCGATATTTCAAGAAGCTCGGGATCACTTTCGCTCGGATTTGCTACAGGCATGGCAGGCAAGACCTGAGGACGATGCAGGGCTGACAACGTCGTGAAGTAGGTCATGTGCAGCAGACTTTTGTGGAGGTCGTTGACATTTTCACCAGTCAATGTTTCAGTGTAGCGTGCCTCAAACGGCAGCTCATCGACCCATCTCTGGAGCTCCTCATCACAGTCTTTTACTTCACACTTTTCTGGGTTTGTCTGCTTAGGTAGCAACATCATGGTGGTGCGGTCATTGGCTAAGCCCTGCTGGTTATTCAGCACGCAGTATTGCTTGGAGAGAACGAGGCTAATCAGCACGCAGAGCTTGGCTTTCTCGATGCACATGACGGCCAGCTCCCGTTGCTTGTCGACATTGCGGGCGAATTGACAGCTAGGCGGTATGCATGAGATAGAGTCAGGGACGGCGCTGATCTCGAAGTCGTCCATGGTAAGCATGGGCACATCGGCGTCCTGATCCTTTATGCGAGTCGGACGACGCATGCCCAAAGCTATTAAGCGGTCGCGCATGTAAGTCGACCACCATATTCGCTTCCACAGTCTGACCCTAGCTAGGTCCATGCTTGACTTTTCAGGATTGCGGTGCAAACCGATCGTGTATGCCACCGAGGTGGCGACACCCATCCAGTGCCATGTGTCCTTCTGATCATCAGGGGTTTCGTAGTAGTAGGTGAGAAGCAGCAGTGCTTGCACGAGCGAGACGCGGTCGGAATCATAATCGAAGTCGTACAGAAGCTGTGGCGGCGTTAGCGGGTAAGACCGAAAGGCAGCGGTTGCATTGCAGAATCACATGCAAGTGGATGCAGGTGTCACGCATGCATATATGTGGGGCTTACCCTTGTTCTCTGGAAAAAGTCCTTGCGAGCCTCTTTGCGCGTCGCATATCCTGCCGCGCGAAGATGAGACATGTCCACAAATGCTGATCCTGCAAACATGACGGCTTGGAATAGTATCAGGCTGACCTGCCCAGCCGTGCCGTCGTCGCGGTCAACCTTGGCGAGAAAGTCGTGCAGCTCCAGGAGCGGCATATACGGATGCACATAGTCGATGTAGGCGGACAGCAGCTCATTTCGCAGCTTCACACTGGGAACAGTAAGGGCACCTTTCTTCTCCAGATATGATATCTCATCTGGTCCAATCTTTGGAGGCAGAGGCTTCATGTACAAGGGGAGCAGGGTGGCAGGCAGCTTGGGAGCCAGCGTCGGCAGATACGACGGACGAACATCTGGGGCAATTGAATAACTGAGGGATGGCACGGTCGCAGAGCCCATGGACATGCGACGATTATAATCCTGGAAACCATGATTTGCACGCTGGGAGTGCGATTGATCTGCAGGTCACAGATGAGCATGTGAAGTGAGCGTCGATATTAAATTAAAATGGACGTCATTGGAGAAGTGAAAGGCGAGAAATGAAAAGAAGAGCGAAATAACATACAAATTGAGTGTGGGACGTGGTCGAGATGCCGCGGTTCGACGCTATGTGGGTAGGGGGAGAGGCCGATGATGGTGTCTCGACGCTGTGCGAGCGCGCGAGGATGATGATGCAGCGGAGCAATTGTCTTTGCCGTCGCCGTCGCCGTCGCCGGTGCCGTTGATGCATCGGGGACGGCAGACTTGCTGAAGGAATCGTCGTGTTCTTTGGTCCATTTCCTGCAACGCGTGACATCTGTTAGTCCGTGTTTCTGTGTTTCTGTGATGTGTGTGCTGTGTGTGCTGTGTGTGCTGTGTGCTCTGTGCTGCTCTACTCTGTTCCTGTTCGGCTTCCTTTCCCCTAATGGCGATGCGCGGTACAGTACTCAGAGTGGGCGCTGCTTGCTGATTGGTCGACAGGCGACGCTTCGAGCGAACTTTCCCCGCCAAAACGCCACTGGTCGCTGGAGAAAAGCAGAAAGCGGCCCCATCCCGCACCAGCTCCACGCTCACAAACTCCCATGCATGCCGTGACCACACTCGAGACTGAGTAATCCTCTTGGGTTCTGGACCATTGGCAGGTCATCAAGCAAGCTGCTTCTGCTCACCATGACGTTTCCCAACTCTTTTCTTTCGACAATTGGATGGGCAAATCGGGGACACGCGGCGTTGAGAGAAAGGGCAATAAGCAAAAGAGGATAGTTAGAATATACTGACTTTTTTCTCCTGCTCTCCGATACTATGCAATCCACCTCGTCTAGGCGACAGTTGGTACACGGAGCTCCATGCTCTGTGACGTTGCATCGTACTTTGCGGGCTCTACAGCATTGGCAAGCCTTCGATGCCCGTCTCTTGACCGGCCTGCCTGTGGATGTGCCGTCTAGGCCTGCTCCGGAGGCTTTGCGTTTCACAGGCGACGACGTCTTGGGTGTGATTTGCTCTGGCGAGTCCGAAGCGATGGAGGAGGAGTCCGACATGGCTGCTGTTGATGTGTATATGTAAATGGTATCGTAGTGGTGAAGTTCGATATGAGATATGGCAAGCTACGGCCGGAGTAGCGATGTTTGATGATGCTTGATGTGGGAGAGCAATTGAGCACGCGGCCAAAACATGCCAAACACACGCCGGGGGATCACGATGGCTATAAGTATGATAGTGAATTTGCCAGGGCCATAGGCCATCGCCCAGGGTGGCCGTACCTCTAGCCATGTTGTGGACGAGCGGAGGATTCACGAGCCTGGCTAGTGAGTGTTGCGAGTGTGTGCTCACGGTCCCACCCCATCCATCCAGAACAGCAGGTCAAGCTTCCAAGCATGCCGTATAGGTCATAGGTTGATAGCGGCCCCCCCTGGTTCGATGTTGGTGAGGACAAGTCGCCCATCATCGGGACACTCCATTTGTGGAGTCTGCGCCTAGCAGCATCTCATGCATCTGCCACAGCAAGACTGTTTTGTGGAGGGCTCCCCCAGCCTACTCGGGCCGGGTCTCCTACTCCGTTTGGTTCTGCCAGTGCTGCCATCCGCTGACTATTGAACTGTCTACCACTATTACCCCAGTTCCTCTGTCTGTTGTCTGTCTGTTGCAAGAGACGAGGACCTGACGTAAGGAATCTGTGGGCGTGGCGCACTCATCTCGATCTGCATGTGCTTCATACCCTAACCTCACCAACAAAGTACCTAAAGCTCGAGCCGTCAAGCTTCTTCAACCTGCATCGCCCATATCCGATGGAAGGATGGATGAATGCATGAGCGTTTTTTTTTTGCGTGCTGCACGCAACACACACTTTAATTAATGAATTACGCTGCAAAGAACTGGAGCTCTCTGCACGCACTCGACTCGACACTCAAAGCTCCACGTGAACCCCACAGATGGATGGATGGATGGACGACGCCGGCAAGTCCCCTCGGATGCGGTAGCGGTAGCGGTAGCGGTATAGAAGGTAGTACTCACATTCAATTAAAACGGCCCAATGCTCATACGGCCGATTACAATCCACAAGGGGGCTCGCCGTCTTGAACAGTGGAGAGTGAAAACGCTGTCGTCTTGCTCCGAACCAACGCCGCGTGTAGGTAGATTGTAATACAGGCCCGGTCGCCGGCCGGCCATGGACTTCCCAAGCACATCCGCTAATCCAGCTTCCGTCAGGAGGCAAAAAATTGATGATTAACCACACTCCACATGAACAATTCGACTTCTCCACATGCGTTGTCGATGTCGTTCTCGTCGCCAGAACGCACGTCCGCTCGTCTCCTGCCTGCTTGCGAAATTGAATTGTCATATGACAATTGGACACACCTGAGCTAGCCAGCATGTGTGTATGTACATATGTATGTAATCAAAGTGTGGTTCTCTTACCCTGCCCTGCAAGTTGCGCCGCCGCTCCATTCCATCGCGAAGTCAGCAAAGATCAGCCAGCGTCACTGGCGCAAGCGCGCAATAGTAATCTCCCTCCAGACTCCATCCCTAAAACCGATGCGTGACGCGAGATTGATATGGTGTGAAGCTTGTTTTTATTTCTTTGTAAATGGCACTTGATATTCGATCGGTGAGAGCCAATCACACACGCTGCCTAGTTCAAGCGTTTGGGTGGTTGGTGCCTTGACCGCAACGGAGATAGCTGGGGTATGCATGGCAGCATATATGGGCAACAACTTGCGGGGGGGTGGTCGACTTGTGTCGACATTCGATCACGATCTCCCCATGTTATCGACAGTTCTGTCATAACAGTGCGGGCTTGCGGGCGGTTTAGCACAGGACTTTCTGTGCTGTCTGTTGTTGTGTAGTGTTCTTTTCTGCCGTTCGTCTGAGTCGCTGTAGCAGTGTTAGTATGATTGCTAAGAGGCAAGCCCGGGAATAAGTGCCGCGCCACCAAGCCAAGCCATCACCATTCTTCTCTCTCTCGCCATGGATGCTCTGCATATTTCACTTACACACGTGAGCTGCGTCTGTGCCCCCGTCTTTCTTTGACGCGAGCTATTACGACCAAGCTGTTCCGGTTCTCGTTGGTCCCAATGCAGTGCGATCGTGAATCTCTATATCGAATCGACATCCTGCCTCTCTTTCCGCTCTCTGCTGCACACTCTCTCAGCCCAGCAAGCACCAAAACGGCATGGTATTCACTTCCTAACCCTGCTGACACCACTGCTGACTAGTATTCTTTCATCCATATGATCGTCCCGCTATGCATATCACTCCCTCCTCCTGTCAAACAAACCCTTTTCCCCCCTTCAGCGTTACCCCAGATTTCTGGCAAGCAAGCAAGCCACCACAAGAAGCAATCACATTTATTAGCGTGTTTACTACATTTGGCGCTAGGGCTAGGTGTATCCCCTTGCCGCGCCCCACTGCCATGCTCGCCATATTCCCCCATGGCCAGCGCCAGCTAATTACCCCAGCTTTTTGGCTTCCTCCATTCCCATTCTTGACCAGTAATCAGCATTGCAATCCGAGCCGGCCATCATCGACCATGTGTCTGTCGAGCTAAGTACACGACATCGCGTCAGACCAACCAATAGCCTTCTTGAGAAGACTCTCTTGTGAGACGTCATACCGTTGTCGACACGCATCTTGTCGAATCGTGCTTTTGTATACCTGCTACCCGTTGTGGTGGATCGGAGATTCCTGGTGCGGAAATCCTCTCACAACATTTCTGCTTCACAGCCTATCAGATCCTGTCCAGACTCGATGCTTCAGGAAAACCTTGTCTCCGCATTTCCTAACGTCTGGCGCGCGAAGACAACGTATCTCGATCTGCGGGATGGATGGATGTGTGGTGTGTGTGTATGTGTGCACACATCATATCCAAAGCATGATTCGCGTTCGTGCACCCTTCCTTCCCTGACAGCGGGCTTCAAACAAAGAGCTTGGCCGGAGTCATCTCCTTGTCGATTTGCTTGTTGACGTAAGCTGATGCTGAATATCCATACCATCTACATAGGTGCAAGTTCGTCAGACCTTAGAAATGCGCGTGGCAGCTTCAATGTCACGCTGTTGCAGCTGGCTAAAGCTTTGTAAGACGTCAGATCGACTGACAGCTGTGCTTCGTGTCAGTCTCAAGCTGCTCTGTGTGTAGGACAACTCATGCCATTCAAGTGTTACCTCATCACGTTGTCACGATGGACTGTGCCCCCTGCCTGTCTCAATGATACTCACCGCTTTTCAGCTAGTCATCCCTCACCTTCCAATTCCCGGAATCTGCACCATGCCGGTCCGTTCATGGTGAATTTATGATTTTGTTATGCCAATTCGTGAAACAATTATAACACTGAATGGCCTAGAAGGATTGATCATTGATGAGAGATCTCACGTCGTCCCGTGACTTAGCAAGAATTCTTCCACTGACTTGCACTCACGACCAGCTGTACCTGTACATTCACTCACTGAGCTGTCCAAAGGCCCCATGATGCTATATTCATAAGTTGTATCTTCGCTCTTTTTGACACGAATCGCGCTGGTCAGGCATCACCAGTAATGCACAAAACGACTGTTATTACTCCTCCAGAAATACTTATCGCACAAAGATACAGCCAAAAAAAAGAACATCGATAGAATCCGCTAAAAGATCAGTATATGTTACAATTTCGAAGAGCCCTTGCCCAGCTCCTTCGTCTTTCGTTGGTAGTTCTTCACCAGTTGTCGCACTGCTAGATCGAGCATGACGTCTTCTGAGCCTCCTGGTATTCTGCTCGGAGATTAGTATATAACTGGCTCATAGAAGGGACTGATAACTGACCTCACACCTGGCACATCTCGGTATAATCCTATACGCTGATTAATACTGCTGGTCCCTTCAGATGTTTGGTGGTAAATCTTACTCTCAATCAATTCGCCCTGG
The DNA here is from genome assembly GCF_010093815.1 of Pseudovirgaria hyperparasitica. Classification (NCBI taxonomy): domain Eukaryota; kingdom Fungi; phylum Ascomycota; class Dothideomycetes; order Acrospermales; family Acrospermaceae; genus Pseudovirgaria; species Pseudovirgaria hyperparasitica. Next base: position 1,412,181 of record NW_022985550.1, read on the forward strand.
CCTGACGCAGTGTATCCATTCCCGCCAAAGAGGAGAATAGCACACTGCGCACACTCATTGACGACAATACCCGCCTGCGCCTTGCAAAGTGCCGTGAGACCACCAAGCTCCGTATCCGCGGTCGCTTTATCAAGCTTTGTCATCTGGTACGAGAACTGTTCCACCCAAGCCCACTGACTCTCAAGCATAGCTCCACATCTCGCAAGACGATTCCGGATCACAGGTTGGTCGATCAACGGCTTGCCAAACGCCTCCCTCTTCATGACGTATTCGAGCGCGGTGCTGAGTGCAACACGGGACTGCCTTGTTGCGCCGATTGCGATGGACAGGCGCTCGTGGTTGAAGTTGGTCATGATGTACTTCATCCCGGCGCCTTCTTGGCCTATTGTGTTTTCAACGGGGACTTTGACTTCGTCGAGCTCGATGAATGTGGTGCCAGAAGTGGCGAGTCCACCGACAGTCATACGGCGCATTTCAACACCTTCTTGGCCGAGAAGTGGGACGGCGATCATGGAGATGCCGCCTGGGCCTTTACCGCCTGTTCGGACGGCCATGGCGGAGATGTGAGCCCATATACCCTGGTTCCGTATGGTCAGCATCATTGCAGACGTGTATACAAATATATTTTCGGAAAGTCACCAACATTTGTGATCCATTTCTTCGTTCCGGTAATGATCCAATATTTGCCGTCCTTGGACTTCTTACCCTCAGTGGTGATATTAGCGACATCACTGCCAGCATCTGGCTCGGTAATGGCAATACACGCGCGCTTCTTGCCGAGGAGAAGATCCGGCAGCAGTCTGTCTTGGAGTTCCTTGCTTCCGAACTTCAGGATTGGAGGCACGCCGAACGCGATACCAGTGGTCAGGGACGCACTTGGGCCGCCGAGACCATTGCGAGCCATCTACAAATGAATGTCAATACGAGTTGTCCTCAGGCATCGGTCAACACTTACCTCATCAGCGTAGATCAAGCCGTGGATGGCGTCAAAGTCTTCCACCTTCAACCCAAGAATGTCGTTGATCCCGAGTGATTTCAAGCGCTCGACAGGCAGAGGAGCAGGAAGATTGGGAATAAGCATGTTAACTTTCACGAATTCATCCCAGACGCTCCCCGGCAATGTTTTCTCCTTGTCCCATTCTAGCACCCAGTCAGGCCCAGCACGTCCAATCCATGTCGCAGAAACTCACCCAAGGCATTTTCCGTAAGATTCTTTGTTATGAACTCGCGACAAGCTTTCTGCCATTTCAGATGTGTTTCTTTGTAGATCGGTGATGGTAGCCCGCAGAGATAGGGCGGATCCGAGAATGGTACAACCGGTTGAGATGTCATCTTAAATATACACGAAGTTCCGATATGCAATATCTAAAGCAGATGTGATTGTTTTCTCTTCAATCCGGCGTCTCGACAATGCCGACGGGAACTTAAGCTATGCTTCTTGCACCCTGCTTGTCCCCGCTACTGTGGACCGAGACGCCCGAGGTAGCGGTGCGGAGCAAGACAGGGCTGATCCACGTGACCTTGAATCAATTCAATCTACGACAAGGGTCGATGCTCTCCGTTGTTCAGGCGATTGCATCATTAGGAAATCCCGTCCGATCCGTTGGCACTGTGTACATCAGCTAGCAGCCAGGGCCGCAACACACGAGAGCCCGGAAATACGCATCCCACGGCTCGTCTTATTCCCCTTAGCGCCCTCCGCATAGAACATGAACATGTATGTGCATGCATACCCCCTTGTACTTATCAAAAGCAAACCGATCACTCCTGTCTTCATCCATTACGAGGAGCGGTATCTGAGGGCATTGACTCGCAACCCCCGGCCTCCTATATTGTATACGGCAACAGAAACGGCGGCGTGAGTGCTTGGCTTCCGTACGATACTATAATTGTATCATTTGAGTCTTCTGTCAGTATGCAACGTGCTTAGACGAACATGTGAAGTATTCGACTAGCTGTGAGCGGCTCGGGCAACACTGTCATAGCACAGGCTATGCAGTTTCTCATTCCTTTTATACTATCTCGAACTCATAGTAAACATATGCGGTATACTCGTTGCCATCGGCATGCCCGGTGGCTTGCATCTCATTCGTTAGCGCTGTATCATCCTTCTTGACGCGACCTTGTTTGTCCTTGCCAAACGCGTTGCCACCAAGGTATGAGTACTCTCCCTCTAAGGAGGTCTTCACCTTCTTCAATACCTTGGGATTTGTCTGCATTTGAGTCAGACCACAAAAGAAGCTTGAAGTCGAAACACATACCTGTACTAACGCGCAAACGAAGTCCAAAGGCAAGCCGTATCTCAGGACGGTCTCCACAAAGACTCTCAGCGCCAGAACATGCACCCAGACCATAGCGCTTTCGCTGTAGCCTGTCCTTCCTAGTCGTAATGCCTCGCCCCAGACTTTCCGCTCGTCTTGGCTAAGCTGCTCGGCTTCCTTCCGCTCCTCCTCCTTGTCTCCTTCCTTATATTTGTACTCTCTTGGCGTCCACCTCTTCTCTCTACATTTGTGGATGAATTCAGCGCTATGCTTCTTAAAGGTCACTACCGTATACAAAGTAAATTCGTCATCCGAGGCGACTTGTGTCGCCGATCGCGGGACAGTCATGGGCGTTAGTGTTTCGTATGACTTCAGAAAGTCTTTGAGGAGTTGGTTGGGTACAGCTATGAGGTGAGTGTCCAAATATTCAGAATCTTGTATGAGGGCCTTAGGTGGTACAATGGCAGCAAGCGACCGGGTCGAAAGATTACCCCTAGGGCAGAGCGTATCAGTCGAAGGTTTTACATAGTCTTCATCATGAGGAGTACATACGTTTGACGTCGTTGTGAGGCAGCAAGATTAGTCTTAACCTGGTTATACTGGTTGAACTTTGCTTTTACGTCGTTGTCAATGCTGGCAACTTCCTAACAAACAATCAGCTGATGCGACCGGGCAACTCAAATACAGACACTTACTTTGTGGAGAGAGTCGATGAGCTCTGATATCGACTTGTCAGCCCTATACTTGACTTTGTTCCATTGAAATGAGCGCAGGTACTGGTCGACAGGCTCTATATACGACGTCAGAATCATTCATTCGAGTAGCAATGACCCGTGAGCCTTACTATCATTGATTGTTTTTTGCTGTGTGATCTTGCTCTCGTCGCCATCAAGCAAACTTCGTAGCGAATCCCCAACCTTATTGACCACACCTTCACAACCGCTCTCGAGCTTTGCAAGATCATCCGCTTGTTGCACCAGTGCATCAAGTGAGCCTATCTTGAATCCAGGGATCGAGAAAGCGTAGGTTGATCCATTGTCTGATACTGTCTTCCGAACATGCTCGAGTGCTTCGTCGTGGTGGCTTGATGGGACAATGGATGCGGGTAGCGAGATGAGACAGTACTTCACGCCCTTGGACATGATTGAGAGACGATCCAAAGAACAATAATGTTATGCCGAGGGGGGAGGGAGGTCGCGTTCGTCAACGATGTTTTATGCCGATGCTTGCTTCAATACCTAGCTCCAGCCTCAAGCAACGGAGAGCGGTACTTAAGCCGCCTTTCCACTTTCGTCATAGCGCTCGGGCGGGGCAGTCGAGCAGAGCTCTCAGGTCCTCCGATCGCCTATCGGCGGCACAAGCAGTGCTCAAGATATATCTTTCTACGTCTCGCTCCGGTAACTTTCTTTTCGCAATTGCCCTGCATCAACTTACGGTCATGTCGGGTAAACGGAGGCTCATGGCTATACAGCCAGCCATTAGCGGTATCGTTCGCTCTCATACAAGCTTCAATGGCTTGCGCAAAAGCATCGCATACCTGCCGCCGTTATCGGTAGCTGGTTCACGTCTACCACGCAGACCCGCGGTACAAACCAGGCAATACGCTACCAACAACTCTGCTGCGATCTCTGATCCAGATGCAAAAACACCTCTATACGATCTCCATGCAAGCTATGGAGCCAAATTTGTACCATTCGGAGGCTATGTCATGCCCGTCCAGTACTCCGACCTCAGCGTTGGGGAGTCACATAAGTGGACGCGCGAAAAAGCCAGCATATTCGACGTTAGCCACATGTAAGCTCGAATACGTACTCAACTCGAATTCAATTTCTCATTCACTTCATAGGGTTCAGAATCGTCTCACCGGACCATTAGCTATAGAGTTTCTCGAGACTATAACACCTGCCGAACCTGCCGTTCTTGCACCCTTCACCTCTACCCTCTCCGCACTTCTCAAGCCATCTCCCCGCGAAGGCGGTATAATCGATGATTGTGTCATTGTCCGTCTTGGTCCCGAAGAGTTCTACTTCGTCACTAACGCCGGCTGTCGAGAGAAGGACCATGCCTATCTTTCGTCCGAACTCAAAAGGTTCCATACAAAGCACGGCGATGCCCCTAAATGGGAAATCTTAGAAGGCAAAGGATTAATCGCCCTACAGGGACCCCTTGCCGGTCAAATACTAGAAGATGCACTAGCTGGTACCGACAAGGCAAAGCTAGGAGGGCTATACTTTGGCTGTTCTATGTATGGTAAAGTCACCCTGCCCACTGGACAATCAAGCGACCTACTCATTTCACGCGCTGGGTACACCGGCGAAGATGGATTCGAGATCTCAATCCCTGCCGAGGAAACCACCGCGGTGACACAATTCCTGCTCGAGAGTGCAGGAAAGGAGAAGCTCCGTCTTGCAGGTCTAGGTGCGCGAGATAGCCTGCGCTTGGAAGCCGGCATGTGCCTTTATGGGCATGATCTAAACGAGGACATCACTCCACCTGAGGCCGCCTTATCGTGGATCGTGGGCAAGAGTCGCAGAGAGAAAGGCGGTTTCTACGGCGCCGACACGATCAACAAGCAGATCCTTGGAGTGAAGAAAGGAGGTTCCCCTATCGAGAAGCGTCGGATAGGACTGATAGTAGAAGGAGCCCCTGCCCGTGAAGGTATGACCATTCACGACGACACAGGGGCAGAAGTTGGAGTCATCACATCTGGATGCCCTTCGCCGACACTGGGAAAGAACATCGCCATGGGCTATATCAAGGATGGTATGCACAAGTCAGGTACAGAGGTCCAGGTCAAGGTCAGGAGCAAAATGCGCAAAGCAACAGTGTCGAAGATGCCATTCGTACCAAGCAAATACCACAAGCCTGCTGCACCACCATCCTAAGACATGCATCAGGACTGAGCATTGGAGTTTGGAGCTTTGATTATGGATTACGATTTTCAACAATCCTCGAGCGGAGGTGCTCGTATGTAGGGGATCTAGCGGTATAACTTGAACTATGTACCCATAAGTTCAACCATGAAACCAATATGTGCAACACCTAATGTCCCTCATGACTCATCGTGGCGACGGCTCGTCAAATATGATGCCGATAATCTCATCAAGTAACGTGAATACCAGGTGTGTACTATGGCATTGTTAGCAGACCATCTGTGAATACTACCACATAGGCAACTCACTTCAATCGCTGATTATTGAACGTCGCCGCGATCCTTCTGCTCGCCTGTTGGGCGTTCTGCCTGCCCACCACATTCGCCGCCAAATCTGGTACCAACGTGGCTAGCAGCACACTTGCCTCCTTCTTGCTCGTTTTCTTCTCTGCCTCTGTGCGAGGCACCGATGGACGCATCTTCCCGCCTGGCCACATAGTATCCCGCGCCATGTTAAGATACCGCACAACGTTATCTTCCTCGACCAGCCCACGCGCCATATCCCGCACTTTGCGCTCAATCGTGCCGCCTAACAGCTGATGCAGTACGACCACCACGGCCCGGCCACGGAGCCAGTTGTTGTTCGTGTTGAGGCTAAAGATCTCGACGAAGAGGTCTGCAATGGGCTTGACAAAGGGCTCCAACTCTCTATTCTCGAACGCGCGCAATTCAGCCTCAGCTTCTGTCGATGTCGCTGGGTCGTCATTCAAGACAGCGCCTGGCAGGCCAGTGGATGTAGAAGTATCGTTCGGCGCGGTGGCAAGTTGAGATGTCGCGGCACTGATAAGGTTCTGCCCAGCTACGGAAAGCTGGTCTAACACGGGAATGTTGCCGAGAAACTCCTCCATGCCGTCGGTAACGGAGCTGTAGATGCGGGACACAAAGTCGCGGGAGTCGACTTCGGAACCATGTTGGTCTGATGAGGAGATTGCGTGTTGTGAGAGAAAGGCGCGAAGCTCACGCGAGCGGCAGATAGCGGGAATCAGTAGAATCTCGCGGAGCCAGCGCTCGAGGGCAAGACGACGTTTCTGGAGGAAATCTTTTTGGAGCTTGAGCATGACTTGTCGGCGAGGGAACTCCAAGTTTCGGATATGAGGGTAGCGTGCTTTCAGTTTCTTATTGAGGTCGTGGAATTCACTGTAACGTCTCGTGATAGCCCAGACTGCAGCTGGCATCTGATCGCCTGCTTGTCGTTTGACTTCAATGACATACATTGCATACTCATGGCCATCGTCCTCCGTGCCAACCATGATAGATGTTATCGAGATCGTTGCTCGTCCGTACAAGCTATTGTCGCTTTCTTGTACGATGTATTGTTGCCTTTGGAGCTCCTTTCGGTGCAACTCACGCTGCAAACTAGCTTTGGACTTGCGAAGGATTCTTAGTTCGGCAGCATTATTAGTGAGCTCGGCTTTGTTTGTCAACGAATCTACGATGGACTCTTGAGTCACCAACTTTTCGATGTCTTGCGTCAAAGAATCGATGGCTTCAGCTAGGCCCAGATCCCCCGGAGCGGCTTCGTGAATCTCGTCGTCCTCATTGTCACCTTTCTTCTCCGAATCATCAACCTCGTCTTCCCGAAACTTGGCTTCTTCGCTACCGAAAAGATCATCTTGATTGAAGACACCCAAGCGTGATGGAGCTCCAACAAGACCCAAAGAGGCTATACTCGGTCTCATCCCCTGAGATAACGGCGAGTTAGATCGTTGAATCTCGAACGACCCTCTCAGTGAATCTTTATCGACTGGAGACTTGTCGAATAAAGGCTCTCGTTCCGGCCCATCGTCACCCATAATGTCATTCAAAGCTGCCTGCATTGCATTTACTACATTTGCATCACTACCCGTCGCTGGTGGGTCCAATTCCGATTCAAGACTTTGCGTTGACTGTCCGAGAGCATCTGAATCATATTCGTCGTCAAATAATGGTGTACGAGCCGGAGTAGCGTCTAGGGATCGCCGTGCTGCTTGCTCGGTACCAGGTGTGGTGTGTTCCTGGAGATTTGACGAAGAGACTGCGGCTCGACGCAAATCAGTCGGCTTCTGCAGGACGTGCTTTGCACTACTGGACCGTGGGAGCCTCCCGAGATTGCGCGAGTGAGATGATTGTGTATGGTCACCTTGATGAATACTGGGACCAGACACTGAGGACCCAGCCTCATCAGATGCAAGCCATTTGTACCACAGATCTGTTCTTTTGAACTTCTGGAAGTACGGATCCTGCATTTCATTGTACACTGCAGTCTGCGCTCGAAGGACTGCCCTCCTTGCTGCGTGGTACTGCAATGGACTTGCGTCCTTTCCAGCCCTCAAGAACTCTGACACTGGGTGCCTCGATTTAGAGGCTATCTCCAGCTCGCTTTTGGTGAGGTACGCATCATTGATCTGTGCAATGTCCGTTCGCTCGGCTGCTGTCCACTGTGGTAGAGTCTCAGTGGACTCGTCAACTTCTTCGTTGTCTTCTTCTAGCGGGTTGCGCATGCCATCTACAACTATCCAGAACTGGACAAGCCGCATCAAATTCTGACGATCCATGAACTCCATGAAGTACGAGAGCCCAGAAGAGCTATACAAAACTTCCCTTAACGAAGCATTTTCAAGCCTGGGTGCGGGGTTGTTGGATTTTGGCTTTACAAATTTTGATCTGGCAGCACCACCAACTCCCAGTTGAGCCACTTTCTGATCCAGGATCCTCTTTGCTGTCTCGAGACGTCTTAGATAGATTGTATCAGGGTTTTCGACTCCGGAGTCACGATACAATTGGCTAGCAATTTCGCTTCTAAAGCGCCGTGCATCGGACAGGGTGTTACACTGTTTGATGGCACGAATGAACCGCTCGAATTTTCGCTCGTTGTCGTTTGGAGAAAGCCTCGGGAATTGTCTTGGTCGGAGGTTCTGCGGTGACGGAGGAGCATGTTCGTCCAAGGCTTCACGTAATTTGCGAACTGTTTTGCGGTCTTGAAGTATAGTGTGACCCTGGTGGACCGTTAACGAAAGTGATGCGAAAGTTTATTAGGGCTTACATATGCTTCCATCATCTTATTCCACGTATCTGCATCCGAAAGCATCTGCATGACAGGGAATAAAACGGCACAAGATACAATCTCCTGGATCAGAACTGTTACGGCTCGACTTGTAGTCATGTTTGTTGGAAGAACTTTAGGTAACAGTCTAGTGACAATGGTACGCAGATGTTGTTGTTGACCCAGTTTTGTGTTTGAAAACGCCAGGGACGCGGCTGGGTGTAGCTTACCATCCTTGTATTTCGCAGCGATGGCAAGATCGAGCTCTTCAGATTCAGTCACATTCCTCGACAGCATTCGACCGCGAACAATTTTCTCAGCTTCATAGAATTCTTTCATATGGCTTGTAATTATTGGGACGAGTTTTGACGTTCCGACAGCTATCAGGTCAACAGCCAGCACTCTGTCTCGTATATTTGCCAGGGCTTCCCGCATAGACCTGTCCACTTCGATCGTAAACGCTGGCCTCGTACTGATGCGATCATACCAGCTTCGTACGAAATCCCGCAGTATGAGATCTATCAACCCATCGATGTTCCCAGATATAAGAAAAGACGGCTCGTATATGGGTTCTCGGAGGTATTCTGAGCGAGCACTCAACGCTCTCGTCTCGGCTTCCCAGGCGTCCGGTCTGGCAAAAGCCGCATGTCTAGGTCCGTAATTCCTTGCTCCTGCTCGTACACCGGGACCTCGGGAAGTAGTCAACAGGAGCCATGCAATCAGAATAACAGTGCAGAGGACTCCGGTAGAAAATGCCCAAGGCAGATAGCGACTGGAAGGTATCCAGTGGGTCACAAAACCCCAAGCGATGAAGACTGCAACTCCTGCAAGGATCACATCTCTGCGGCGTAGGGCCATAGTCCGTCGAGATCCATCCGCAGGTCCGATAGTGCTATTACCATGTTGGTAGCGAGCGAGACGGGCGCGTCATGTCGCAGCATGTAGAGTTATGTTGTATAGACGTCGATGAGCTGTCACAGCTTAGAACAAGGAGCGTCACCCTCACCTTGCCCCACCTCCGGCTTTAGCGTACTCCTGCTGACCTCCGCTCTTCCCCGACTTCAGGGGAACTTGGGGAAGAGTAGCAGAACACAACAATTAACTCTATGTGAGATTCTATGTGAGACCTAGATATAATCATACCGCTTCGCTTCTTACGCTGTGTACTATAGTGAAGGGATGCTATCTTTCGCACGTCTCTTACAGGGTTGATTGAGCACTCGATAAATCTACTTGTGCATGCATTTGGCACGCCACACCACTATGTTCTGTATTTGCGAAGTCGTATCAACTTGCTACTTCTTTATCATTTCTACTAGAGTAGAGCCTGAGGTCTCACAAATAGAGCATACTGTTGAAGATATTCGCAGTAGATCCTTCCATGTGTCTGTCCTTCTTAGCCTAGTGCTTTAGCCTTGACCCCTGCCTGAGTCTTCCCCCAACTCTAGCGTGGCTCGAGTCGATAATGCTTAGACTTGATGCGTCGAGCAGGTTGATTCATGCCTTGATAGGGTGGTTCCTGGCATCAATGAAAACCGCTGCTTGAGGTAAATTTTGCCAGTCCGTCTATAGCGCCTATAATAATGGATCGAGTTTGTAGTGTCAAAGCTATCTTCCGTAGCGTATGCTGCCATGAATGTATACATCTGTGAGCTTTCCAGGGATTACTGGGCTGAAAGACCTCGAAAGTTGCTATACGAAGACCATAGGCCTTTCAAGGAGCCGCAGTAATGGAAGTAGATGTGGTGGCTAATGTGGAAACTTCAGACGTTGTGGCATTCGGGACTGCTAACGGGAGACCTTGGCTGTCGCCCGCCGGTGTTGGAGCTCCTTGAGGAGGGTTGATAGACTGGGGTCCTCGCCCACCTCTGCCAATGATACCGCCTCGACCACCACCACGGCCTCTGCCAGCAAAGGCCCCACCCCGTACGGTGTTTCCCCTTGGTGCCGTAGGGGGGCTCGGCAACACCTGAGTAGGTGCAATTCTTTTGGCCGGACGGTCTTTTCGCTCGAGGACCTGAACGGCTCCCTGAGCAATCTTGACGGGACTAGCAGCGATCGCCTTCTGTAATCCCTCCGGCTCGACAAACTCAACATAAGCGAAGCCCTTACGCTTGTCGATCTCGACTCTTTCGACGGCACCAAAAGCCGACAAAGCAGCTTCGATCAGGGGCTCAGTAATTCCTTGAGACGGATTGGCATGTTTGAGAAATCCCTGTTTGCCAGTCGGAGCTAGTGTGGTAGCAGCATCCCCCGAAACTGACGGTGGAACAGAAATTGGCGGCGCTTGTCGCGAAGCTGCAGGTCCTTTCGGGGTTGCTGATGGCAATTTGGGTCCTGTTGGGGGTAATGCAGAAGCACTAACAGGCTTTGGAACATTCGCAGGCTTCCTCAATATCGTGGGTGCTACAGGGGGTTTGACCTTTGAGGCGTCATCCGCGGGTGTCTCGACTCGGTCTTTATTTTCAGCGATTGCTGCTTTGTGCGCTCTTCTTTCAGCGCGAGAGAAACGACCTTTCTCCTTCAGTGGTCGGGACGACTCTCCCGAAACAACACCTTTCTCCGGAGTTGGAGTCACACCAGCGATTTCCCTATCTTTGACCGAAACTGTTGGTTCTCCGCTCTTGGCTGCTGATTCGGCGGTTGTCTCTCTCTTTGCACCACGACGTCCCTTGACTGGCGCTGGACCTATGCCAAGATCACGCTGGAGCAGTGCCTTTGCTGCTGCAGTACTACCACGCTCACGTTTTTTTTCCGAGGTCGAGCCTGCAGGTGGGATATTCTCCTGAGATTTTGCGCCGACAGACGCGCTTCCAACTTCTTTGTTGAGGACTTTGACGGCTTCTTTAGCCGCTTCTTTGCGGCTCAACTTTTTAGGCTTTTCTACAATGCCACCATCTTTACCAATCTTAAGCTTTCTGTCCGGCTTTTCGTCCTTGGATTCACCTCGTGCGTGCTTGGACAGCTTCGATCCGGGCTTCTCTTTGGCCTTCTTTTCTCTTAAGTGTTCGATGAGTGGGGTAGTAGTAACTTTCTCTCCTTTCTGAGCAGATAGGTCAGATGCTTCTGAAGCACTCGGCTTGTTGACAGGGTTAGTCAAGCTCATGAGGAAGTCCTGGTATTCCGGGTCTTGATCGATCTGTCCTTGGCGAGCATCGTGTCTGACGCGACGACCTGTAGGTATTCTCGCGTACAGAGCATGCTCAAGTGAAGGCGGTGCAATTAATACAGGGTCCTTTCCTGTGTTACGAGCGTCAATAAAGGTCGTTTGTTTGACCTTATCATGAAGAATAGCGACATAAGCAGAGTCCGTGAGATGAAGCAAATATCGAGATGGCTTAGAAGTTTTTGTAAGACTGGATTGATTCGTTAATCATGTCACTGTCCAACGTCAAGATGTGTAAACATACTCTGTAGAGGTCCGGCCCTTTCTGAAATTGGCCCAGTCAACTCTACCATTGCCAGGCTTCCATTCGTCACCCAGTGTCTCCTCTAGCTCACTCTTTGTAAGACCTGGGGGAAGTCTGCGTATGCAGAACTTCAACTTTGGCTTCGGAGGAGTGCCTTTGGGCCCGCCTCGAGCGGCTGATTGAGGCGCATTCTTCTGGAGGATTGTTGACGGGGCAGGAAGCACACCATTAGCAGCTCCAGCCTGTGAGGGGTTTGGCATTCTAGGAGGTTAAGGCGTGTTGCGTACAAGTGAGGTTGGGGCGGTTCGTGCTAATCAAAAAGGTGAGGGTCTGATGTGACAAGGGAATATATGGCGTTGCCAATGAGGGACCAGATGGATGAAGCTGGTTCGGTGATTGAGAGCTGAGGAACGATATGGAGACAACATTTGAGAATTGACTTTAAAAAGACGTCGGTAGTATGGTCGGCGAAGGACAACAAAGAAGTAGCAAGCGACGATAACAGTCGCGAGTTCGCAATCGAGTTCCCGCCTGGTGATATCAGCATCCATAGATTCTAGACGGCACCTGCCAGCCTGACGCCCCACCAAGGGAAACCTCACCGCCTAGCAAGAACGGAAAGGCGCGTCGAGGACATCCAGCCCGAGCCTGACGCACGGCGAACACAGTCAACCTTCAATGACCATGTCCTCGCAAGAATAGCCAGATATTCTCGCGGTCTCCTCTCGTTCTTTATTCCTGCACCATGCGCCTTTCTGCGCACAAGTCACTCACCTCGTACACTTGCGCTTGATTGTCGTCAGTGCTGCCTTCACTTCCTTGAGCCGTCCAATGATACCACCAAAGTCCGATACATCGCCGCAGTCACACGACAGACCTTTATTCCTACGCATTTATTCCTTCTACAACTGAGAGAAGTACACAAACCGCCACCATGGCAAAAGCTGGCGACGTGCCGCAACCAGGTCCGGCGCGACTTTCCAAGGGCGCGGGGCCTGACGAATGGCTTGCACAGGCCAAATTGTGCAGATATCTTCCAGAGGCCGACATGAAACGTCTCTGTGAGATAGTCAAGGAGTGCTTAATGGAAGGCAAGTCATTTTGGCCTTATTCACTTCTCTATAGCTAGCAGCCTCAGTATGCACGTTTGAGGTTGCTGGGCGGCACAACGATGTATTCGTCTCTTACTGACTGCAACACAGAGTCGAATATCCAGCCTGTAAGAACTCCAGTGACGGTGTGCGGTGATATTCATGGTCAGTTCTACGACCTTCTCGAGCTTTTCAGGGTTGCCGGAGGCATGCCAAACGATGGCGCTCCAGCACCCCCAACCGTCCCGACCAAGACCATAAGCGCTGCAGACATAGAGCCACCGAGTACAATCAAAGATCCAAAAGCAAAGCGGAAGATGAAGAGGAGGTTTCAAGCTGATAAAAACTACACATCACCTAGTAATGCCGAAGAGTTGGAGGAGGATGCCGACGAGGAAGAAGAGGAGCAGCGGGGTAGAAGTAGGAGTGTGAGTGCCGCAAGAAGCACGATGTCGAATGAAACAGAAACATATGAGAATGTAAAGCTTGGAGGTAACGGTCAGCAGAATTACATCTTCCTCGGGGACTTCGTCGACCGCGGTTATTTCAGTCTAGAGACATTTACATTGTTGATGTGCTTGAAGGCAAAGTAAGTTCAACATCTACCTTGACCAATCTGAACGCCGTGCTCATCATTCTCAGGTTTCCAGATCGAGTCACACTTGTTCGGGGTAACCATGAGTCCCGTCAGATCACCCAGGTCTATGGGTTCTACGAAGAATGTCAGACGAAATACGGAAATGCCTCTGTGTGGAAAGCCTGTTGTCAAGTATTTGACTTCTTAGCTCTCGCTGCTATAGTCGACGGGAAAGTTCTCTGCGTGCACGGCGGACTGTCACCAGAGATTCGGACCCTTGACCAGATTCGAGTTGTGGCAAGAGCTCAAGAGATACCTCATGAAGGCGCCTTCTGCGACCTTGTCTGGAGCGACCCTGAGGACGTTGACACCTGGGCCGTAAGCCCTCGTGGAGCTGGGTGGTTGTTTGGGGATAAGGTCTCGAGTGAATTTAACCACGTAAATGGTTTGCAGCTTATTGCCAGAGCGCACCAGCTGGTGAACGAAGGGTACAAGGTATGTGGACTTGGATAAATCATCATCGTGAACATGTTTTGACTGAGCATACAGTATCATTTCAAGGATAAGGATGTCGTCACTGTCTGGTCTGCGCCCAACTACTGTTACCGATGCGGTAATGTCGCCTCGATCATGTCTCTCGGGGAGGATCTCAAACCAGACTTTACAATCTTCAGTGCCGTACCAGACAACAGACGGGCTGTACCCGCCGGGAGAGGCACAAGAGGAGAATACTTCCTCTGATACGTTAATGACACATTCATCGTTCTACCGGCTCATGAATTACATGCAAGGCATTTGTGTGCGCTTATGGCTCACTTGGTGTTCAGTGTTTTGATGTTTCAATCATATATCAGGTACGAATTGACCACGGCACGGATTGGTATGGCTGATGATATGTGTATTATACCTTTTTGCTATACAGCGTATGAATAGATCCTGATGCGATGATTATCTTGCGGAGGCCGTCTCTGTATCTACAGGGGTTCCTAGCAACTATTTCGCCCATTACCAGTGAAATTTTGTGCTTGGTAGGCTCCCGTGGGATCTCCCAAACACTCAGCTGCGCAATCAATTAGCTTAAATACGGTCATTCAAGTAGCCGGAATACTTACCCACTGTCACCAGCTTCAAGTTGTTCTGTTTGGCCCAGTTGATCAACCACGGGGTCAGCTGATTCACAGTCGTTGCATACGTCTCATGCATCAACGGAATATGACCATTTCCACCCGCGCCCACCGCCGTAAACTTCGCCTCGCTCTGCGCCACAGTCTTCCCATTCCAATCCTCCGAGTCCACATCGTCAGTAATGACCCTGTACCCCAGCGTCTTCATTGTGCCCAGCACACTGCCGCCCGTAGCCAGATACGGCGGGCGCATATAAGTCGGCTTCCTGCCCACTATATTCACAAACGCCTGCTCGAGCTGCTGCATCTCCGCAGTCAGCTGCGCCGGCGTCAGCGAGCCAAAGTTCTGCGGATGCGTCCATGTGTGGGACGCGAGCTGGTGGCCGCTGGCAAACGCGGACTTGATGGCTGCGGCCTGCGCGTAGATGCAGCCGTACAGTGTGCCGGTGAGGAAGAAGGTGGCCTTTGCGCCGCCGGCGTTGAGCGTGTTGACGAGCGTCTGCGTGTATTGGTAGGGCCCGTCGTCGTAGGCGAGGGCGAGTTGGCCTGGTGAGGTGCAGGTTGTGATGATGACGCCGGCGGCTGGACCGGCGCGTTTGTATTCTTCGAGGGGGTCTGGGACGGGGATGGCGAGGGCTGTGAGGGCGAGGAGTGATGCGGTTGTGAGGAGTGAGAGATACATATCGATTGCTACTGGGTGAGTGTTCAGGGGGGTTTGGGATGTGGATGTGATTGTTCTGACGATTGGGACCACTTCAGAAGTAGTCCAGAGGCAGTTCTATATGTATCTCGAAATACGTCGTGCTTTCTTCCATTAATGCTTGCTGCAGGACTGCATCATGTAATGCATCTGGAGCATGTCATTCACAAATGAACTAAGAGCATATCCCGGGCCTTGCGTCCGTCGGATTCATTTAGCCGTGTGGTTATATCCAAGCACCAATATAGCTCGACACACCAGATATGTCATCTGCTAGTGGGATTACAGTGTACCTACGCAAGTAGTGGAGATGGCCTGCAATTAGCCTAAAAGGCGATCTGCTAAATCGCAAATTCCAGGACTCCCGCGGATCAACAGGATTCTGAGCTTTGCAGGAGTCCAGTAATATATATATATAGACCAACCATGTACCACGATGATAATTCTCTTGATATACCTTCTCAACCATATTGATCTCGAAACAGACTGCGTCCGAGGTTATTGGTTAAACGATATAATAATAATACTAATAATAATGTAAAGCTTGGTAGACTAGTAATACAGTACTCTACAGCCCCGTGCTTCCTCTAGTCTAAGTTATAAATATCTAAGAGAAAACTGTAGAGGTAAACATATCCTTCCATCCTTTTATTACAGATTCTGTCCATATCTTGCATGATGCTGTTGGATATGAGCTTGCATATCAACATATTCCGGCATATACCAACATATTTCCGGTATATACCGACATATTCCGCCATATGTCGGCTGTGCGGTTCAACGATATACACTTTTCATAATTACCATTTTGAGACCTGCTGGAGCCAATGAGGATCGAGTCTGCTTTGGAAAGAAAACAATGAATAGCGGGGAGGGGGGAGGGGGGCGCGCCGGGCAGGGGCAAGCTCCAGATTGCCACAGCATTGCTTGCTTGTTCACTTGCGGCGGGCCGCTCCTGCCTATTCAGAGATGTTGTTTCACGTTATATGTCACATGGTCGTGCGTCAGTCGCTATTGACGAGTCTATTGCTTGTCATGTTCTATAGAATCAGTGGTTGAGTCACCAACACTCCGATGGGATGTTATTTAGTGGCCAGCGACGAGGATTTTGATACTATCAGTTCGTTCTAGTCCTCTTGAATGAAAGTGGGATGATGGAGCACATTGTGAGTACTATTACGTATGAGAGCATCACGTCCATGGGGACGCATCATGAGGCTCAAACCCCTCACATATGACAGGATGGTTCGGCAGACGTGAAGACTGTAACAGAGCATGGCAGCAGAATAGATCAACATGGAGCAAGCATAATAGCTCTTTTCACTGGTCATTACTCAGTCTTCAGACTCCTCAGTCTACCCTTACTATTGTTTTAACATATCAGCAGGACTATTGTGAAGGGCATGTTATGCTTCCAATAAGGACCGGCTTTCTTCCTGTATCCCTCCACCCGCATTGGCGGTGTGCGACGAAGAGGTTTATTGAATAGGGCATGACGGGACCCATTCACTCGAAAGCTGCCAGCCAGATTTGGCCAGCTAGTTGTATATCATGAAGCTTCCTGTCTTATCTCTACGAAGTTCCTCAACACCCATTTCTTGTCTTCGAGCCATACTCGAAGCTTCCAGTTTCTGATCACCTTTGCTACTACTAAAGACTCACATCCATCTTCCGAATCCATATCTCTCTCATCTGTCGTGCGTGTTATTATTCATCAACCATGGGTCACAATCAGACAGCTTCAGTCCCCCTCAAGACTCCCCAGCCAGTCGAGAAGAAAGATTCGACACCCAAGCCTGTCATCCGCATGCCAATCCGAAAATCAGGAGTGCAGATCACCTACCCAGGCCAACTCCCCCCGAATGCACCGAAAGGAGCAATCGTAGCACCAAGACTGCCACCCCTATTTGCGATCAGAGCTTCGCATATCCCAACAACTCAAGCAATAGAACCCCATACCAATGCCCAAGATGCTCTAGAAATTCTGGAGCGCATCCAAAACACACCCCTGAAAGACCTTACCATGCGAGACCGCCACGACCTCGTCCGAGGCCCCAAGGTCTCCATCTGTCTTCGCACGCAGGGCAAAGTCTACATCATGCGCAACATCCCGCGCGCCATGCTGATGTATTTCTCCGAGCTTGCCCGCGAAAGACTGCGGTGCCCCGCCATCATATCTCTAGACATCGAGGGTGGCGAGACCGGTGTGCTGGGCAAGTTAATCGAGTACTTTGATCGCACATGCCGGACGAAGAGTGCTTTCAACATGCCTTTGCCAGAGAAGCTCGCGGATGGTATCAAGCTGTGGGTCATGGCGGGCAGGATCAAAGCGCATGAGACCGATGGTATGCTCAAGAGATCGATATACGCGCGGCTCGCAGCCTTTGCATTCGACATGGAGGATGTTGCGGCTATTGACAAGCAGTCAAGGTGTCAGGTATTGTTCAACCATGCCATGCACAAAGTCGCGCATCTGGTGCACCAGAATGAAGGATTTCCCGTACTACAGCAAGCTGCCTTTTTGAAGTTCCTGGAGATGCATCCGCGGGTCCGGCTTGCCATTTTCGAGATCAACGAGCACAAGAAGCCGGCCAAGCTGGACAGGCTGGTGTGGTGGAAGCGAGACCATAGTGCATGTCCGAAAGGATGTGAGCATAGCAAAACGCCGGAGTCTGAACTATTGCAAAGTGGTGGAAATCAAGTCCGGCTGGCCAACAACAACAACAACAACAACAACAACAACAACAACAACAACAACAACAACAACAACAACAACAACAACAACAACAACAACAACAACAACAACA